>NC_057810.1:292911011-292926722 GCF_018294505.1 Triticum aestivum | reverse complement strand
CCTGTGTCGTCGCCGGCTGAGCACCTCCCCACTGATGGGTGGCAGGTCGTCGGGGGGCGACAACGTCCTTCTCGCCCCCGGTGCCGGGCGCGGCCCCGTCCTCCATCGCCGCCCTCCCCCCCGCCTGCTGCTCCACCGGCTCGGGCCATCTACCCCCGCTGCCTGGACCCCGGCCACCCTCGCGTGGACTGTCGCAAGGACATCCGCTGCAAAAGGTGCCGGTTTTTCGGTCACATCGCGCGGAACTGCTCGCTGCCGCGCCCGACCTCGCCCGGTGGCGCACCGGCCCCCGCCGCCAAGCGGCCACACATCTCCTCCCCGCGGCCACCCCGCTCCTCCTATGCCAGCGTCGAGGGACCCTGCCGCCCCGCGTCCTCTTGGCCGGCTTCCCCCTCCTGCTCCGGGCCGCTTCAGCTTGTCTCTGAACCTTCTGCTCTGGCCGCATCTTCCGGCGTCCCTGCCTCTTTGCCCGTGTCCTCCGGGCTCCCTGGGTCCTCGCCCGCGCTCTCCGGGATCCCTGGATCTTCTGCCTCGCGCTCCGCTTCTTCGTCCGCTGTCGTCCCGTTGTCTGGTCACCCTTCCCTGCGGCCGTCCGGCGCCGTCTGCTACCTCCCCAGGTCCGGCGAGATCGCTGCGGCGGAGATGACGCTCCGCAAGGCTTTGGTGGCCACTGTGGTGGGGAACCGATCCGGGGTCTCCTGCGATGAGGTCACCGCGCTTCTCCGCCGCCAATTCGACTTGCCGGCTTCGGCCTTCTCTGTCCACCCCCGTCACCCGGAGGGATTTCTCATCCGGTTTGCCGACCGCGAAACACGTGCCCGGGTGGCGACGGCTTGTGTCAGCTCGCCTCGATTTCGTCTTCTGCTCCATCCCTGGAGTAGCATCGCCGGTGGTGAGCCCGTTCGTGTGGTCTTTCGTGTTGACATCGAGATCGTGGGCATCCCTGAGCATGGCTGGCATCGATCCTCGGCTGAGATCCTGCTTTCGCTGTTCTGCTTGATCGAGCACCTTGCTCCGGAGACCCACGATGGTCGCGACATGTCGGTGTTCCGCCTTAGCGCCTGGACCGCTAACCCCGACGCCATTCCTCGAGACTCCGAGCTGCTGTTGCCCGAGCCCGGTGCCCTCGCGCCTGATGATGACCCCGATCGCGTCTCCGCTTTTGCTGTCAGCTTGATCTGGTTCCCTGTCTCCATCCATGTCACCCGCACTGAGGATTATCGGCTTCCTGCTATCCCGCCTCCTCCCCTCCGCATTCTCCGGACGGGGATGATGGAGCTGCGCCTGGATCACCGCCCATTCCCCCCTCCTGGCCCCAGAAGCACGTCTTCCCCAGCCGTGGCAATGGCGCTGGGAGGTCTGACTGCCGTCGTGCCGGCGGCGGCCCGGTGGGCAACGTCGTAGGCGTGCGTCACCATTGTTTCGGGGTTGGCATGGCGTTCTCGGGTCGCACCCCTCTGCCTGTGGAGGCCCGCCTGTCCTTCCTATGCGTCAGTGCATCTCACCAGTTCCCGACAGCTCGTCTCTGCCTCTAGATAAAGCTACTGCTACGGTACCTGTGGACCGCACCACCGACGACCAGCCATTGGTTCCCAGCCATTTGACTGGGTCACCGGGCGCTGGAACCTCGGGCTTGGCTCTCATGGACTCTGGTGCCTTCCACACGGACCCGGCCTCGGATCCTGCATCTCCTGTTCCTGTCCTGTCTGCTGTGGGGTCAGGCGAGCGCAGGGCAGTCACTTCGCAGGTCCTTCCCTCCCCTGTTGCCTCTCCAGAGGACAGACGCCCTCCCCCCGATGATGTCTCGACAGCTATCCACCTCCCTGCGGATGGCCCATCTGGGACAGATCCCGACGTGGCCCCGCTCTCACCGGTGGCGCCTTGTGACTCGGCTCCTCCCCCGAACCCAGCCATTGCCTTGGCTGTTTCCCCCGACCCCACCGACCCCACCGGCGCGGCGCCCCAGGAGGACCGTGTGGCCCTGGCCCTGGTCGTCCACTCCCCCGCTGCTTCATGCGTGCCATCTGGTGGCGCGCAGTTGGCCCTGGCTGGCCAGGCCATGCAGGAGGCCCATGATCCTGCACCGTCGTGCCTTGGCTCTTTTGTAAATGCGTTGCAGGCCCCGGTGGCTCCTCTCCTACCCACCCCGACGACCCGAAGACGACGCAAAGAGGTGCTGCCCAACTTCACCCCTAGACGTAGCGGTCATATCGCCCTTACTGACAGGGGGCTTGACTCGGAGATGAAGGCCAAGCGCGTCCTTCTTCGGCGGCTGGGTCTACTCCAAGACGATGAGCCTCTCAATGATGTCATCTTGGCTCGATACTCGGCGCTGTTCAAGCAGCTCCTTGCGAATGATGTGATCCAAGCCTTTGCGGATTTCTATGGATGGAGCCTACCGCACTGACATCCTGGGGGGCAGCAGCTCTTGTGCCCCTGCCCGGTCGAGGGTTGATACTTCCCTCGCCCCGCCCCCCACCCCGGCTACCCCCTCCTTTCTCATGGATCACAACCTTAGCTTTATTTTTTGGAATGTTTGCGGGCTCAATTCGAGGGCGAAACGTTGTGCTGTTTGTAGCGTGATCGCGTCCGCTGCTCCTTGTATTGTCTGTCTTCAAGAAACTAAGCTTGATTCGGTCTCGTCCTCGCTTGTTCTTGATACTCTCGACGCTTCCTATGAGGACTTCTTCTTTCTCCCCGCGGTTGGCACCCGTGGTGGCATCCTTCTTTCTTGGTGTAGGACAAAGATCTTGCTTTCCCACCCCGATGTTGGCACCCATCATGTGTCCGCCCTAGTCTCATCCCCCTCTGGCGGTCCACACTGGTGGATTACGGGCGTCTACAGGCCACAGAATGACGACGAGAAGCTGGCCTTTCTCACCGAGCTGCAGCACTTCCGCAACACTTGTGCAGGGCCATGGCTTGTTGGTGGAGATTTTAACATGATCACATCCGCTGAGGATAAGAACAATAGTAGACTCAACCTCCGGATCATGCACCGCTTTTGACATTTCATTGCGGACATGGAATTACGGGATATCTACCTCCACGGTCGCTGTTACACTTGGTCTAATGAGCAAGACCAGCCCACCTTGGTGCGCTTTGATCGAGTTATGTGCACGCCAACTTGGGAGTCTTCCCTGCCTGGCTGCATGCTTCCCTGTCTCTCTTCGACAGTTTCTGACCACAGTCCGCTTCTCTTGGATTTGGCGCCCACCTTGGAGGCCACTAGACGCTTTCACTTTGAGCGTTTCTGGCCCAAGTTAGATGGTTACATCGACGTTGTGTCCCAGGCTTGGAACTCTGTTGAGTCGGACCCCGACCCGCTCCGCAGGATCTATGACAGACTTAAAGTCACTGCGCACAAGCTACGCAGCTGGGGAGCAAGGACGTTGGGCGGCATCTCTCTTCAACTTCTGCTCTCCCGCGAGATCATTGCGCGCCTAGATGAGGCGCAGGACTTTCGACCCCTCTCTTCTGACGAGAAGTGGTTGCGGCGCAAGTTGAAACATACTTACCTTGGCTTGGCCTCGCTCGAGCGATCCCTTCCACGACAATGATCGAGGTTCTCCTGGCTTCGGGTAGGCGCGACGAACACCGCTTTCCGACGCATCCATGCATCCCAGCGGCGACCGAAAAACTCGATCACCGAGCTTCGTGTTGGCGACCAGCTCGTTTCTGACAATGCGGAGATGGCTCGAGCCGCTTTTGATCACTTCTCTGGATCTCTTGGCTCCGCAAACCCGCGGCCGTTCTCCCTTGACTTGGCCGCCTTTCACCACCGCTCCTTTGACCTCTCCGAGCTCGAGCTGCCGTTCTCTAAAGAAGAAATTTGGCGCGTGGTGAAGCTGTTGCCCGCAGGAAAGGCGCCTGGCCCGGACGGATTCACCTCGGAGTTTCTTTGCTCCGCTTGGGAGATCGTCAAAGGCGACATCTGTGAGGCCTTCGGGAAGCTTTATGCCATGAATGGGCATAGTTTCCAGCGCCTCAACGAGGCCCTCATTACCCTGATTCCAAAGAAACAAGATGATGTGTCTCTGACGGATTATCGCCCCATTAGCCTTATTCACCTTCTTGCCAAGCTGTTTGCTAAAGTCCTCTCGCTTCGGTTGGCGCCGAGGCTTGGCGAGCTCGTGTGGGCCAACCAAAGCGCCTTCATCTCGGGCAGGTGCATTCACAACAACTTCTTGCTTGTCCAACAAACCGCCCGACACCTCCACAGCATCAAGGCACCAAGAACTCTGCTCAAGCTCGACATTGCCAAAGCATTTGATTCGGTCTCCTGGCCTTTTCTGCTCGAGGTCCTTCGCCACCTCGGATTTGGGCCACGGTGGAGAGAATGGATTTCCATCCTTCTTTCCACAGCCAGTACTCGAGTCTTGATCAACGGGCACCCAGGCCCCCCGATCCCTCACGCTAAAGGCTTGCGGCAAGGCGGTCCCGTTTCTCTCATGCTTTTCACCATCGCCATTGATGTGCTCAACTCTCTTGTCCAGCATGCCATCCGCTGCAACATCCTCCAGCGCCTCTCTCCTCGTCACATGACGTCAAGCATCTCCCTTTATGCGGATGATGTTGTGATCTTCTGCCACCCCGACCCCGCTGATCTCTCGGCGGTGCGCGAGATCCTGCGCATTTTTGGATTGGCATCAGGTCTCAAGACCAACTTTTCCAAGTGCTCCATCTCACCCATCCGGTGTACGGACGCGCAAACCACTAACGTGAGTGCCGCCCTTGGCTGCCCGGTGGCCCACTTTCCGGTGACCTACCTCGGTCTGCCCCTCGCCATTCGGAGACTTCACTCCTCCGTTCTTGACCCCCTCATAGATCGGCTACGCAAGAGGCTCTCCACCTGGCGGGCGTCCCTTCTTTCTCGTGGGGAGATACTTGCCCTTGTGCGGCACGTCCTCTCTGCCATGCCGCTCCATATTCTCTCGGCCATTGCTCTTAATGCCACCATCCTTCGTCGGGCCAACCGGGTGATCCATGATTTTCTGTGGCATGGGAGGAAGGACGCGGCTGCTGGCAACTGTCCCGCGGCTTGGCGAAAGGTGTGCATGCCTATGCAGCTTGGCGGCCTCGGTGTGCGCGACCTGCAAAGAGCTGGCATCGCCCTTCGAGTCCGTTGGCTATGGCTTCAATCTACAGACCCTTCCCGCCCTTGGGGCCATCTCCAGCTGCATCAGGACGCCGAGGTCCGGGCCATCTTCCGCGCCTCTACTAGCTGGGTGCTCGGGGATGGGCACTCCCGCCACTTCTGGACTGACCATTGGATCCAAGGCCAATGTGTCGCTGAGTTCGCGCCCGCTGTCTTTGCCTTGGTCTCCAAGCGGAGGCATAGGTCCCGTTCGGTGTCGGATGGCCTGCTGCACCGTGCTTGGGTGCAAGACATCCGAGGGGCTTTAGGGCCTCTTGCGACCCTCCAGTACATTGAGCTATGGCATTGTGTTCGACACATTGAGCTCTCTCCCTCCACTCCTGACTCCATTCGCTAGCGCTGGACCTCCAATGGGCATTTTTCGGCGAGCTCTTGCTACTCCGCTCTATTCCACGGATCCATCCCTTCGGTCCATGCCACCCTGACGTGGAAGACATGGGCGCCTCTGTGCGCTAAGATCTTTATCTGGTTGGCGGCCCAAGACTGCTGCTGGACTGCTGCGTGACGTGCGCGCCATGGGCTTTCCCACAATCCCACCTGCGTCTTCTGTGACCAGACCTTGGAGACCATCGATCACCTCCTCGCTGGATGCCCCTTCTCCCACACTGTCTGGCATAGCACACTTGTCGCGTGCAGACTCATGGTTGACATCCCGACCCCTATGTCCCGGTTCATCGAATGGTGGAGTTTGGCTGTGGCGTCCTCCCCTCCGTCTCTGCGCAAAGGTGTTTCCTCCCTGGGTATTCTGGTGGCTTGGAGCATTTGGAAGCATTGCAATGCTGTCATCTTCGATGCTGCTGCACCTTCCTATGACCGCCTCACTCGGTCCATCCTCGATGAGGCACGCATGTGGGCTCTAGCCGGAGCTAGAGGATTGGCGGCGTTTTCTATTTTTGAGCCACCTTAGACGTTTCTTGTTACTTGCGACTGAGCATCCTCGCTCTCTCGATGCTTGTGTGGGTGTAGTCTTGCCCTCCTTGGTGTACGAGTGCTGTACCTGCAACCCTATATGCTCTTTGCTCTCTACCTATCAATGAAATGCGTATTCGCGAAAAAAATGTGTACACTGTTCACATGACAACCAACAAAGAAAACTATATTATTCTATGCTGCACAATGATAGCTTAAGTACCATCCAAAACAAATGGGTTAGTTTAATTCATTAAATGGGTTCCATCAACAGCAGTTACAACTTCAATACCAAGTAATTTATAATGTATGCAATCAAAGAAAACTGGGCATATATTTACCTTCAGGTTGATAAACACACTCATTGTCAGGCTGGGAGTGATGTACTCCTTGATCCTAGATTGTTTGTCCTAAACTCTCATTCAACAAGTAGCTGAAAATACAAATTTGTTGTGCTTCATAGGTTTGGTTCCATCAAAATCAAAATATTCATCTTATAGTTTCCTTTTTTTCGAAAAGGGGGGACTCCCCGGCCTCTGCATCAGAACGATGCATACGACCACCTTTATAGAAAAGCAAATAGGTTCAACAAAGTCTTACAGTCTGAAACAAAGTAACGGCAAGCTCACAAAGAGCCATAACACCAAAAACGAAAAGCCAATAGGCCACAACCGGCTAGCAAATCAAAGATAGGAAAACTAATTGCCTATCCTATTACATGACCGCCATCCAAACCGGTTGAAGATATCACGTGCTACCATCTCCCACCGGATAGATCCAGTAACCAAACGCTCCCTGGCCTCCGTCGGAGTGACTAATGACCACATACAGATCAACACAGTGGCTCGGAATAAAACCTGCAAAAAATGAATATTTGTTGTTCTGTTAAAAGTCAAATCATTTCTGTAGTTCCAAATTGCCCACAACAAAGCACATACTCCTACGCGAATGTGTCTAGCTGTTTCGGACTCTATTCCAACAAGCCACGTTCCAAATAACGTACAAACGGAATTCGGAGGAGTAATGTTAAAGGCAAAGTGCACAGTCTGCCACAAAACTTTGGCCAACGGGAAATCAAAGAAAAGGTGTTTTATGGTTTCATTCCGATCACAAAAACTACACCTAGTAGATCCTGTCCAGTTGCACTTTACCAAGTTATCCTTTGTTAATATGACTTGTTTATGTACAAACCACATAAACACTTTAATTTTCAAAGGAACTTTGACTTTCCAAACATGTTTGGAACTAGGAATGGCGCTAGAGTTGATGACATCGATATACATCGATTTAACTGTGAACTCTCCAGACCTAGTAAGCTTCCAGCACAACTGATCAGACTGATGAGATAACTGAACCTCCATCAGTCTACTCACCAAATGAAGCCACGCTTCCCACCGGTTGCCAACAAGCGTCCTCCTAAATTGAATATTAATGGGGATGGACTGCGTAATCGTTGCAACAAAAGCATCACATCGTTGAATAATACTATACAGGGACGGATACTGAAGCGCCAGCGGCGTTTCACCAAGCCAAGTATCCTGCCAGAAGCGCGTGGTAGTGCCATTACCGACAATAAACTTTGTCTTATTAAAGAAGGCTGCTTTGACTCTCATAAGCCCCTTCCAAAAAGGCGAGTCCGTCGGTCTCACTGTCACCTGGGACAAAGATTTGGACTGCAGATACTTACTATGGAGAATCTGCGCCCATGTGGCCTCAGTCTCAACTGATAAGTTATACAGCCACTTACTGAGAAGACATCTATTCTTGACTTCAAGATTCTCAATGCCAAGTCCCCCCTGGTCCTTTGGTCGACAGATGATATCCCATTTGGCAAGTTTGTATTTTTCTCTTTCATCACTCTGCCAGAAGGATCGGGATTGATAGAAGTCCAGACTTTTCCTAACACCAATTGGGACTTCGAAGAAGGACAAGAGAAACATAGGCATACTCGTGAGCACCGAATTAATAAGAATCAGTCAGCCTCCGTATGACATGAGTTTGCCCTTCCAGCAACACAATTTCTTCTCAAACCGATCCTCGATACATTTCCATTCTCTGTTTGTCAGCTTACGATGGTGAATGGGTATACCTAAGTACGTGAAAGGTAATGTCCCCAATTCGCATCCAAACAATTGCCTATAAGCCTCTTGTTCCTCATTGGCTCTACCAAAACAGAACAACTCACTTTTATGAAAGTTAATCTTCAATCCGGACAATTGTTCAAATAAGCATAACACCAGCTTCATATTTCTCGCTTTTTCCAAGTCGTGCTCCATAAAGATGATCGTATCACTAGCATACTGCAGGATAGACACACCTCCATCAACTAGATGAGGCACCAAGCCACCCACCTGACCGGCCTCCTTTGCCCTACTTTTCAAAATTGCCAACATATCAACCACAATGTTGAACAGAATAGGAGACACTGGATCACCTTGTCTCAGGCCCTTGTGTGTCTGGAAATAATGACCTATGTCAAAATTCACTTTAATTCCAATACTTCCTTTTTGCATGAAAGATTCTACCTGGCGTCGCCAGGCTTCATCAAAACCCTTCATGCGTAAGGCCTATTGAAGGAAAGGCCATTTGACTTTATTGTACGCTTTCTTGAAATCCAACTTGAAAACAACTCCATCTAGTTTTTTCGTGTGAATCTCGTGGAGCGTTTCATGAAGGACCACAACCCCTTCTAGGATGTTCCTGTCCGGCATGAAAGCAGTTTGGGAATGTTGCACCACAAAATGCGCAATCTGTGTGAGCCTATTAGTCCCGACTTTGGTAAAAGTTTTGAAACTAACATTAAGAAGACAGATGGGTCTGAATTGCTCAATTCTAACAGCCTCTGTTTTCTTAGGAAGAAGGGTTATCGTTCCAAAATTCAGTTGAAAAAGCTGAAGCTGTCCAGAGAATAAATCATGGAACAACGGCAACAAATCCCCCTTAATAATATGCCAGCACTTCTTATAGAACTCTGCGGGAAATCCATCCGGGTCGGGAGCCTTGTTATTTTTCATCTGCGAGATGGCCTCAAACACCTCTTTCTCAGAAAAACGAGCAGCCAAAATATCATTCTCAACAGCAGTAAGTTGAGGAACATCCTCAATCCTAGACTCATCTAGAGAAACACAGTTATCCTCTGGAGGCCCAAACAACTGCTTGTAATACTCGGTAATGTATAATTTTAGGTTCTCATGTCCTAAAATCGTTCCTTCATCTTGTTCAAGCTGAAAGATACTCTTCTTTCTGTGTTTGCCATTGGCGATCATGTGAAAGAATTGAGTGTTCGCGTCCCCGTGGACCACTCGTCGGACCTTGGCCCGCAGTGCCCACTTTAATTCCTCTTCACAAAGAAGCTCTTTCAATCTCATCTCCGCGTCAAGCTTGGCATGAAGCTCTGAGGCTGGCAGAACCGTGGTTTCTGCTTTTACATCTAGGGACTGAATAAGGGTAAGGAGCCTTTCCTTTTCGACCTTATAAATCCCACTAAGATGCTTAGCCCACCCATGTAGGAAACTTCTCAATTGCCTGATCTTATTCTGCCAACGCTCAATTGCAGTCCTACCTCCTGCATCCTTAGCCCATTCCCTAGCTACGAGATCAAAGAAGTCGTCTCGTTCAAACCAAGCCAGCTCGAACGAAAATGAGTTTTTGTTTCCCAAGTGGGTAGCCTCACCAAAGTCTACAAATAAAGGCGTGTGGTCAGAAATACCACGGGAAAGTGCCTAAACTGTTACGAAGGGAAACTTTTGTTCCCATTCGACGCTAGCCAGTACTTGATCCAGCTTTTCAAACGTCGGATTTGGCAACGCGTTAGCCCAGGTGAATTTTCTTCCCGAAAGCTCTATCTCTCTCAGATCCAAGCTTTCACTGATAGTATTAAACATAAACGACCATCTCCCGTCAAAGTTATCATTGTTCTTCTCCTCACGCCTTCTAATAATGTTGAAAGCACCCCCCCACCAGGATTGGAAGCTGCTCAGAGCCGCAAATCCTAACCAGATCAGCCAAGAACTTAGTTTTGAGTTCGGGCTGTGCGGCACCATATACCGCCACCAGAGCCAAAATAAACCCATCGGCTTTTGACTGCACCCGAAACTTAACTGCAAAGTCTCCCATCACCATGCTTCGGAATTCGAGCGAATCGCATCTAACTTCGAGTAAGATCCCACCCGATCTTCCTCTCGGTGGCAGACAATGCCAGTCAAAATCAATACCTCCCGATAAAGTATTGAGAAATTGTGGCGAAAAATTATCTCTACCAGTTTCCGACAATGCGATAAAATCCAGCCTATGCTCGATAGACGCCTCTGCAAGAAACCTTCTTTTAGCCAAGTCTTTCAGACCTCTGCTATTCCAAAAGATTCCTTTCATATTTCGTCATGAAATTGTTTAGCCGTACGGATCCTAGCACTCCTACGCACTGCGGAAGCCGGGTAGATCTTTTGCTTCCACTTACGCTTAGGTTTGTTCTGACTCTCCAGCCGGTCCTCACAACCAGGCTTAGAAGATCTAACCATGACATTCTCATATGTATCATCCTCCTCCTCAGACTCGGGGAGGGGAGGTACAAGATCCGCACAAAAATTATCGAGCACCCTGACCCCCAAAGCATCAAAATCGGAATCATTCATGGGTTTAACCGCTGCTAAGTTACGAAGCGATGTAGCGATGGAGCGATGTAGCGATCGAGTTGCATGTGGCTTCGCCCACAGCGTCGCTGGGTACCGGACAAGTCTGGGCCACATACCCAACTCTCCCCGGCCCATCGACAGTTAGCGGAGCTTCAGCCAAATCTGGCCCACTTTGGCCCAAAAGAAAATTCAAACGCTCGTTCTGAGCCGCCGCGATCTGGATCGCCGGCATCGCCGGTGTCGCAGCCGCGGTCACCATTAGCGTCGCTCGAGGCGTTGCCCGGTGCGCATTCTTCCTCCTCGTAACAATGATCCATGAATCCGGCCGAATCATGTCAAAAAGCGTTAAATTTGGGAGACTCACCTTAGGCAAGGGGGCCCTTCCATGGCCGGATCGCCATCGCCGCCGTTCTCCGATGCACGACGTGACGGATCGTCTCCTTCTTCTCTCCCGCATGAAGTCCAAGTCTGGCCGGATCGTTGGGGGGAAAGACATTGTTGACTGTCTAGTCACTTCATCTTCGTCGTACCCGGAGTTGAAAAACTCACAGATGAGATCAGAAGGGGTCGGAGACGACGGAGCAGCCGTCGGTGAGTCCCCATCCTCGTCCACGTCATCCTCATCGGACTCTGCCAGAGCCCAAACCGGCCGCCGACCTGCCGGTGAACCCCGGCTGACGATGGCGGGGCGCTCGCGGTCGCCCTCCTGATTGCCCCCTCACCCGCTCTCATTGCTTAAACCGTGATTCCTCCTCGTAACAGTGATCCACGTATTCATGTGGTTCATCATACATGGTAAATACATATAGAAAAGAGCTGCAACTTCACATCTGTCAAATGTACTATTCCTACTATCCTTTTCCGAGTGAAAGCTTGCATGGCATTCTGAGTACAGTGGCATTATTCTCTAGCAACTACAACGCTACAATAATAGAAGGCAATAACTCAAGATTATTGTAAACAAAAGCTCACTATGAGTTATATTATTCCTTTGCAGCTCTAGTGATGCAACTGATGATGTTTCTACCATAGCCGAAGGCATTGTTAAGGAGTTACATTAAATTGCTGAAATGGAGCCTGTAGTTTTAAAGCAAATTATTGACATGCTCAAGGAGTGAGTTAGCATGGGTGTAGCTCGTTCATGCTGAATAGCAATAAAATTGTTAACCAGAAAAGGTTAACATTGATCTTCAGAAATTCCAGCGCACCAACAACCCACATGAATACATGCAAAATAACCAGATAAATACTGAAACAAAAAATAATTCCATAATAGGCATTGCAACTAACCCATTTAACAGCAGATAGATAGCATAGCACATACCACATTTCTTTAAGGTCTCTTGTACTCAGAACCTTCTATTGGGTTTTAGGCAATGAAGTTCAGGTGTTAACCATGTCCACATGCATGCATCAATGCTGCAAAATCTTCATCATGTGCCTTTTCATGATCAAGCCCAGGTGAGCAAAATGGACCTGTTTAGGCATAAATGATACTCCGATTCTTATAGTCCTACCAGGCATTAGGACTGGGGACATTTGGGAATGATGATCAACATTAGAGATATCACATTGAGGGGCTGAGCACAGATTTTTCACCTCCATATCTTCAGGTGTCACGGTGTGTCGGTGCTCTCAAATGAAAATAAAATTAAACTTTGAACTAATGGTCATTGTTTTTTGTGGGAACTAATAATAGTAGTTACTGTTAGAGTACGTAATGGGCCTAATGGGCCCATTAGTCTTAGGGTTAATTAGAGATAAGGGTTGCTTGCTTAGGGGTCAAGTAAACCTTGTTTGGACTCAAGTAAAGCTCTCTATATAAAGAGAGGAGACATATCAATCTAATCAAGCAAGAATTAAGAAGGAAATCCGTTCCCGCTTGCCCGGTCGTGGGCAAAAAGGCCCCCGGCCGGCCCTCTCGCGCCCGCGCCCTCGACACTACTTGGAAAATGCCTATAGATAGAAGTTTACCAGTAGCGTTTGTTTGCAACCCGACGCTACTAGTAGTTAGTAGTAGCGCTGGCTACAAACAGCGCTATTGGTATAAGTTAGCAGCAACGCTTGTTACCTGGGCCCACGCTACTACTAAGTGTAACACACCACACACCCTGGTCAAAAAATAGCAGCAGCGCCTGTCCTCTAACCTGCGCTACTACTAGTATAGTATCTATAACGCCTGTTTTACTAAGCGCGCTACTGCTAGTTTTTCTATGTATAACATTTTACCAGTAGCGTGTGTTTCTGGCCAGCGCTATAAGTAGTGCAACCCTAGCTGTAGATATTTTGCAAGCTGCCATAGCAGTAGCGCGTATAGGTGACCCGCGCTACTGCTATGCCCGCCAGCCACCTACCACCTTTCCCCTTCTTCCTCCCCTCTCTTCTTCCCCCTTCCTTTCTCTCCCTTTCCTTGCACCTTGCTTGTTCCTTTCAATGCTCCCCCACCACCACCCCTCCATTAATGCCCTCCCTCCCCCTCTTCTTTTCCCTCCTCCCACTTCCATTAATGCCTTCCCTCTTCTCTCCCTCTCCTCTCCCACTATCTCCCTAGCTAGCTAGCTCTCTCTCTCTCCCTAGCTAGCTAGATAGCTAGCTAGATCTATATATCTAGAGATACTAGGTAATTAAGAAGAAAGGTGCTCGATATCCCTCTTGACACATAGGTGAGCAAAAAAAGTTGGTTGTGTGGATAGGACCAAAACTATATATATATATATATGGGCGATATGAGAATATATATATCGATCGAATTGTGTGTGGCATAATTTGAGTTGCCTACATTGTGTATTTGATGAAATAATGTGGGTGACATTACTTGCCTATGTTTTGCCAAAATGTCGATTCAATTCCGTTTCGGCGAATTTCGGGCATGCAAACTCAATATGTCCTATGTTTAGGGAAGGTCATGCTGAATTTTTGTATGAATTTGATCCATGCATGCATACATACGTGGTTATAATATTTGCTCCGCCCACAGGTGATCATGAAGGTCAATGGAAGGATGGTGGAAAGATACTGGCAATCCGCTGTGGATGACATCTATGAAAAAAGACTGAGGGATGTTTTATGTCCGTGTCAAAAATGCAAAGGAATAGTCAGGCTCGACCCCTTTGAGGGTGGTAAATTTAAGGCGCACCTGCTCATGCATGGCCATACTCGGTGGATAAGTGAAGAAGAAGAAGATGATGATGCTGCTGATGATGATGAGGACGTTGATGGGGCAGGAAATAACGACATGGGGCCACCAGACAAAGAGATGACCGATTATGTGCCCGAAGAGGAAGACGGCCTTGGAAATGTCGATGGCGAAGAGGCAGTTCAAGGCGGAGAAGACGCGGACACGCCACCGTATTCGTCGCTACTAAGTTCAGCCATGCAGGACCTGCATGTTCGAGACCTGCGTCGCAAGAAGACGACTAGCGACAGAGCTGCTTCTAGAGAGGAGGCCAAACTGGCGCAACTGGAGGTAGACTCGATGACTCCTTTGTATGATGGTTGCAATAATCCCGAGGTGACCCGCTTGAGTTTCACACTAGAACTTCTAAAGATGAAGGCAAAAAACAAATGGACAGATACAAGCCTGGATGAGCTTCTGAAGTACCTAAAGAAGGTTCTTCCCGTGGGAAGCCTGTGTCCTACTAGTGTTGAGGAGGCAAAGAAAATCGTGTGCCCTCTTGATCTGCCACATATTAGATATCACACATGCATCAATGATTGCATCATATATCGGAACGAGCACGCGGCAAAAACCATCTGTCCAAAGTGCAATGCTTCACGATATAAAAAGGCCAGAAAGAAAACTCCACAGAAAGTTGTATGGTACTTTCCGATCACTCCACGTCTACAGCGGTATTTTGTAGATCCTAAGGAAGCAAAGCTTATGCGCTGGCACGCGGAGAGGGTGAAGCCAGATGACGGAGATGAACCAAAGCTGAGACACCTCACAGATGCTAGCCAGTGGAGAGCATTAAATGCTGAATTTGAATTTTTCGCAAATGATCCAAGGAACATCGTGCTTGGCGCTAGTAGTGATGGCACGAATCCATTTGGCAACCAGAACACCAATCATAGCACATGGCCCGTGTTTGTATGGATGTACAACCTCCCCCCTGGTTGTGCATGAAAGAAAAATACATACACATGTCTATGCTTATTCAAGGGCCGAGACAACCGGGAAATGATATAAATTTGTATCTCGGGTTATTGAAAGAGGAGTTACAAACCTTATGGACAACGCCGGCCAAGACATGGGATGCAAGCAAAGGAGAGTATTTCTACATGAGAGCCACGCTGATCACGACGGTGCAGGACTATCTCAGTTACGGCTATCTCTCTGGCCAGGTGTGCCACGGATATTGCGGATGCACGAGGTGCATGGATGATACAACTTCTCTGCAGCTATCGAAAGATGGCAGGTCTTCGAAAATCATGTACATGGGGCATAGAAGATGGCTTGAGAAGGATGACCCATGGAGAAAGCGTGGAGATCTATTCAATGGTAAGGCTGAGCATCGAGGTCCTCCACGTAAGCGTAGCGGTGCAGAAATATATGAGCTATTGAAGAACTGGGAAGAGTGCCCCTCGCCGGGAAAGACAAAGAAAAAGGCACCGGAGCCCCTGTTGAAGATATGGAAGACGAGATATGTTTTCTGGGACTTGGAATATTGGCCCATACTCGACATGCCTCATAGCCTTGATCAAATGCATATCAGAGAAAATATCCTTGAGAGTTTGCTTGGAACATTGATGAACATGCCGGAGAGGACCAAGGATGGGCCGAAGGCAAGAAAAGACTTGGAATTTTTGAAAATCAGGAAAGATCTACAAATGCCCGGTAAAAGGTCGTCAGAGGAGACCGAGACGGAGAAGGAAGATAGGGGCAAAAAAGTAAACAAGAAGGAAGAACAATATCCCCCCCCCCCACTTGCTTCACCTTAGATCCGAAGGAGGTTGATCAATTGTTCAAGTGCCTTGCCAGAATCAAAGTTAGTTCTGGATACTGTGGGAAGATAA
>NC_057810.1:292909509-292910817 GCF_018294505.1 Triticum aestivum | reverse complement strand
CAAGGATGGGCCGAAGGCAAGAAAAGACTTGGAATTTTTGAAAATCAGGAAAGATCTACAAATGCCCGGTAAAAGGTCGTCAGAGGAGACCGAGACGGAGAAGGAAGATAGGGGCAAAAAAGTAAACAAGAAGGAAGAACAATATCCCCCCCCCCCACTTGCTTCACCTTAGATCCGAAGGAGGTTGATCAATTGTTCAAGTGCCTTGCCAGAATCAAAGTTAGTTCTGGATACTGTGGGAAGATAAGCAGATATCTGGACACCAGGAAAAAAGGTTCAGTGGGATGAAGTCTCACGACTGTCATGTGATGATGACGCAGTTACTCCCGGTTGCAGTTAGAGGGATTATGGACACACATGTGCGTGAGACACTTACTGACCTATGCCACTTTTTTGATGCTATCTCTCAAAAGTCGATCAGTGTGAAGCAACTCCATAGGCTACAGGAAGAGATCGTTGTCATACTGAATGAGCTAGAGATGTACTTCCCGCCCGTGTTCTTTGATGTCATGGTGCATCTATGTGTCCACATCGTGGATGACATCATCGACCTAGGGCCGACATTCCTGCATAGCATGATGCCGTTCAAGAGGATGAATGGGGTAATCAAAGGATTCATTCTTAACATGTCCCTTCCAGATGGAAGCATAGCCCAGGGATATCTGACCAAAGAGTTCATCTCTTTCTGTGAGAGTTATCTGACCAAAGACCCTGTTGTTGGTTTGCCCGTCAACAAGCACCGTGGAAGGCTCGAAGGCGAAGGTCACACCAACGGTCACAGGGATGTGAATGTGTTACGCTCGGGCCGACAAAACGACCTTGACAGGGCAAACTTAGTAGTGCTACAATACCTAGATGTGCTAGAAGATTTCGTGACACTGCACAAAAAGACCATCGCAAAGAAGTACCGTGACCGTGGGGTGCACAGGACGGACGCTGAAGTTATTAGAGAGCACAACTCCACTTTCTTGCGTTGGTTCAAAGAGCGAGTTCTGGCTAATCCCCCGGACGAGGGTTGTCCGAACGGAACACTCATATACGCCTTAGCACATGGCCCCTCGACCAACCTCGCGACTTATCAAGCATATCAAGCAGTAGCGCATTTTTGCTGGACCAACGCTATAGCTAAGTTAGCTATAGCGCGTTTTTCCAACACGCGCTATAGCTAAGTTAGCTATAACACCGGTCCGCTCGATCCCCTCTGACTCTCTCTCACTCGCTCCGCTCGATCCCCTCTTGACTCCACCACCGACGCCGCCCCACCCATGCTGCCGCTGACGCCAGCCCCGCCCCGCCCCGCCGCCGATG